>NC_083591.1:17781736-17826736 GCF_027579695.1 Neoarius graeffei | reverse complement strand
ATTTTTTTTTCATTTTATTTTTCATCTTTATAAGATAAGTTAGTTTTTAAAACAAAATGCCAGGGAGCAAAAAATCCTGCAGAAAATGCATGGAACTAGAACAGAGGATTTCTATTCTGGAATCAAAGATTGATGCTCTGCCAAAGACGGATGAATTAAAAGCGATATCTCAGGAAAGGAGTACAGAAACAGTGGCTGAGAATGCAGAGATTGCACTCCAACAGACCGATGGCATTGCAGATCAAGTGGATGAATTCATCAATCAAGCTGGGCAAAATGTGAGTACAGAAAACTGGCAAATGATGGGTGGCAAGCCCAAAAATAAAAACAGAAGAGTAATTACTTCAACACCAGCTTGTTCTACAAATTACAATAGGATCTACAAGCCTATGGAAAATCCACAGCCCATAAGGCTTCAGAACAAATTTGAATGCCTCAGGGATGTGGAAGAGGATTTTTCAAGCGGACAAACACATAGTAAAAAGAGATCGCACCAAGATCGAAGAGCTGTGGGAAGAGGCAAAAAGCAGCTCGTAACACCACCTGATACCACAACCCTTATTCTTGGTGATTCCACTGTAAGACAATTAAAAGGTTATGGGATGATTATTTGTTGCCTTCCAAATGCATCCATCTCTGACACCAAAGACAGCATTTTGAAACTCATGTCTGAGCATAAAACTATTAAATGTATTGTTGTGCATGTGGGAGCAAATGATGTTTTCAGAGAACAGCTGTTTGTCCAAGATGATTTCAGAAAACTTTTTTCTGAGCTCTATAAGACTGGAATTCAATCTTTTATCAGTGGCCCACTTCCAGCGAGAGGAAGTTTTGCTTTTTCTTGACTCTTCAGTCTTAACACCTGGCTTGGAAAAACTTGTTTTTCATTTGGTATGAACTTCATAGACAATTTTAACCTTTTCTGGAATTGCAGAGAATTTTACAAGCCAAATAGCACTGAACTCAGCTGGATTGGAGCCAAAGTCTTAGTAGACCATTACAGACTTGCAATCTTTTCTCAGCCAGCATTGAGGAAAACAGTTGATAAGATGTCGCAGACTGACATAGTTACAAAGCCTAAACAATCATCTTTGCAAGTCATCATCAAGGACACACAGACATCTGACCTACAAGACTGCCAACATTCAAAGACAGACTGCCAAAAATCAGAGGACCCCATTTCGTCATCTCTATCTTCCCCCCGGATGGATTTCCCAAATAGCATGAAAAAATTGCTCCCAATGGCTACACTCTCTTTTTCCAGCCCAAATCTGTCGCGACAAGCAATGTACCCAGTTCATCAAAATTGTGTTCACCCAGGACTTTCAGCTGGCTACAAATCTTTTTCACCATCCAAAAGATACATGTCATCTCCAATCCTTTCACCCTCAAATCAAATGGAACATTTAGAAAGTCTTGTTTGATGTACTCTGGGTCCCTGCGAATGGATGTAGTTTTGAAAACCTGCTGGGACCCAATGTGCCTATGCCATTCTCTATTCCTGTGTTGATAAGAAATAGAAAACATAGAGCACATTTAACCCTGGGGGTGAACCAATCTAATCTCCTTCCTGTTTTAAAACAATATCAGAGTGCACAAGCAGATATTACTTCTAGACTTTCTGTAAAGCTAGCTCTTCTGAACGTTAGATCACTTTTAAACAAGTCATTTTTAATTAATGATCTTATTTGCAAACACAATCTTGATTTTTTGCTTCTAACTGAAACTTGGCTGGATCAAGCAAATAGTGCTACCACCCTTATTGAAGCAGCTCCCCCAAATTTTAATTTTTTGAATGTTACCCGACAAGAGAAAGGTGGAGGGATCACAAATATATTCAAAGTCTCTTTTCAATGTAAACAATCCTCACTTGGTGATTTTAAGTCCTTTGAACACTTATGTGCACTTGTTACATGCTCTCCTAACATATTATTATTAACTATTTATAGGCCTCCGAGACATTCAGCCAAAGTCTTTCTTGAAGAGTTTGGTGAACTGTTGTCAGTCATTTGCTTAGAGTTTGATTGTCTTATTATATCTGGGGATTTTAACTTGCATGTAGATAATACTGATAACACTTATGCCAAAGAACTACTTGCAATTATTGACAACTTCAACCTAGTACAACATGTACAGGGGCCGACCCACTCTCGTGGTCATACTCTTGACCTCGTCATCACAAAGGGTCTTACTGTTTCTACTACTGTTGTTGACCTGGCCTTATCCAATCATTTCTGTGTTTTCTTTGATGTTTCTATGTCTCCTCACATTCAGAACAGCTCAACGGCTATAGGTAGGAGAGTCATAAAAGACAACACATGTGCTCTCTTTGAGCAAGCTCTCTCTCAGAACTCAACCAAAATGTCAGACTCTGTAGATGATTTACTGGAAATTTTTAATTTAAATATGACCCAAATTATGGATGATATTGCTCCATTCAAAATCAAAAGAGTCAATGATAAGCAGAAAGCACCATGGAAGCAGTACCTGACTGTTAAACTGCTAAAGAGAGAATGTAGAAAGACTGAAAGAAAATGGCGCAAATCTAAACTTCACATCCATTATCAAATCCATAAAGAGATGCTTTGTAATTATAATTATGAAATTCGTAAAGCAAGACAGTCTTTCTTCTCCAACATCATCAGCAGGAATATGAACAATGCCCGTGTGCTATTTTCAACAGTAGAGAAGCTAACTAATCCCCCACCACAATTAGCACCTGAACTTCTCTCAGTTAATAAATGCAATGAGTTTGCATCCTTTTTCAAAGGTAAAATTGATAAAATACGGCAGAATATTCCTCATAATATATCTCAGTTGCAAAAAATTGAAAAACTGCAATCACCAATGACACAGATAGATAACTTCAACACAATGTCAGAATTTTGTTTAATTGATTGAGACTCTTGAAAAAACTGTACAAAATCTCAGTTCCTCAACATCTGAATTGGACATTCTGCCCATCAACTTTTTTAAGTCTGTTCTTCATCTTATAATTACAGATGTGCTTCAAATTATAAATACATCCCTGGAGACTGGCGTTGTTCCTGTGTCCCTAAAAAAAGCCGTTGTAAAGCCCCTACTTAAAAAAATAATCTGGATCCTTCAGTATTAAATAACTACAGGCCAATATCAAATTTACCATTCATCGGGAAAATCCTTGAAAAAATTGTCTTCAATCAATTAACTGCCTTCTTGATATCAAACAGCCATTTTGATAATTTTCAGTCAGGATTTCGTGCCAATCATAGCACTGAAACAGCGCTGATTAAAGTTATAAATGACATACATCTTAATACTGATGCAGGCAAAACATCAGTCCTGGTATTACTGGACATCAGTGCAGCTTTTGATACTGCTGATCACAACATACTGCTATATCGACTTGAACACTGGGTTGGATTGACTGGTAAAGTTATCAATTGGTTAAATTCATACTTAAAAGATAGAAGCTTCTTTGTTACCATGGGAAATTGTTCCTCAACGTCAATGTCCTTGACCTGTGGTGTCCCCCAGGGGTCGATTCTTGGACCATTACTTTTCAACCTTTATATGCTCCCACTTGGGCAAATTATCAATAACAATTCAATTTTGTATCACTGCTATGCAGATGACACCCAAATTTATTTTGCTCTATCACCTAATGATTATGCCCCCCTTTGAATGTCTCTACCAGTGTATCGATCAAATCAACAGCTGGATGTCACAAAATTTTCTTCAGCTGAACACAGATAAAACAGAAGTAATTCTATTTGGAAAAAAAGATGAAAGACTCAGGATTACCACTATTCTTGACACAAAAGGGATTAAAACTAAAGAAATGGTTAAAAATCTTGGTGTTTTCATTGACAGCGAGCTAAACTTTGACAGTCACATGAAAGCAATCACTAAAACGGCATTTTATCACCTAAAAAACATTTCCAAACTAAGAGGACTTATGTCAAAAAATGATCTGGAAAAACTAATACATGCCTTCATCTCTAGTAGGGTTGATTACTGCAATGGCCTTTTCACAGGCCTGCCAAAAAAGACCATCAAACGACTTCAGCTGGTTCAAAATGCAGCGGCTAGGGTTCTCACACGAACAAAAAGAACAGAGCACATTACTCCAATTCTAAGGTCCCTTCACTGGCTTCCAGTAAGCTACAGAATTGACTTTAAAGCATTGCTGCTGGTGTACAAATCTCTAAATGGTACAGGGCCCAATTACCTCTCTGATATGTTGCAGCGGCCTAACCCAATCAGATCTACCAGATCGCAACAGAAAAATTTACTATTAAAACCAGTTGTTAAAACAAAGTATGGTGAAGCAGCTTTTAGCTACTATGCAGTACAGCTATGGAACCAACTGCCAGAGGACATTAAAAATGCTCCTGCTGATGGCAGCTTCAAATCTAGGTTAAAGACCAAGCTGTTTTCAGATGCTTTCTGTTAAATAATTAATATTGTCTTCTTTACATTTTTTATACTTTCTCTGCATGTTTCAAATTTACTTTAACTTTATTCTGTTTTATTCTGCTGGTTTCTTTTTTTTCTTTTTCTCCTCCTATTTGAACTACTACTTCATTTTATTATTTTATTTCTACTATTGTTTAATTCTTATTATTTTCTTTTAATTCTTTTAATTAATTGTTTAATTCTTTTAATATTATATATTAGAATAAAAATAAAATTATTTTATGTAATTTTATTCTCTATTGTTTACTGTTTTGTTTTTACTTCTGTAAAGCACATTGAACTGCCATTGTGTATGAAATATGCTATATAAATAAACTTGCCTTGCCTTGCCTTGCCTCGGTTGGTTCAGCAACATGTGCCACCATTTTATTCTTCTCTCCTCATGGTGAGCTGATAGCCTAGTAGTAGAGTAGCCAATCAGAGTGTACGATTGTTCGTATCCAGTGAACGGAAGTGGATGGAATAATAACAGATTCCAATCTATGCTAATTCATTAGGTGCATTGCTAATGTTCAGGAAGCTGACTAGCTTTGCGAATGTTGTTCAACAAACTATATGATATGTTATCATTTCTAGAACAGCTGTATTGTCATGAATGCTACTTTTTTACACAAAAATATGTGTAACTGTAAGAACTGTAAGCTGTTCATTTATGTTTTCTAGTCACAGAAAACATGTATGTGGAAGAGGGCGGATAGTGCTGTCCCTCGAGAAACACTTTGTTTGCACAGCTGATGGAGAACATTTGTCCAAAATGTTCTGTTTCTCTGGAAAATTTGCGTACCATGTAAAACTTTGATTCCTTGGAGACGTTCAGACTGAAGTATCTCATCTCATTATCTCTAGCCGCTTTATCCTGTTCTACAGGGTCGCAGGCAAGCTGGAGCCTATCCCAGCTGACTACGGGCGAAAGGCGGGGTACACCCTGGACAAGTCGCCAGGTCATCACAGGGCCGACACATAGACACAGACAACCATTCACACTCACACCTACGGTCAATTTAGAGTCACCAGTTAACCTAACCTGCATGTCTTTGGACTGTGGGGGAAACCGGAGCACCCGGAGGAAACCCACGCGGACACGGGGAGAACATGCAAACTCCACACAGAAAGGCCCTCGCCGGCCACGGGGCTCGAACCCGGACCTTCTTGCTGTGAGGCGACAGTGCTAACCACTACACCACCATGCCGCCCAGACTGAAGTATGATTAAATTGAATTCCGAGTTAACTGGAAAAGACAACTTAGAGTGTTGAAGTGAGATTTATGATGAGATGAGACAAAACAACAGAAAACTGTTACAGACGGCACACTATAGCCTACATAAGTGGTGTGTGTGTGTGTGTGTGTGTGTGTGTGTGTGTGTGTGTGTGTGTGTGTTCAGCAGCAGGATCACTACACTTCATCAGATTAAAATGTGTAATCATGACACTTCCCAAGCAGCACGCTGCGCTAGAGCTGGTATTCTTAATTTAGTGCTGTTCTGTTGTTCAGCAGGGTTGGAGGTGTGTGTGTGTGTGAGCACAGGAAGGGAATCTTGTATGCATATCGAACTGTACGAAAGTGTAGATTTCTTCTCCCCTCACCCCCCTACTGTTTTATCCATCCAGCGCTGTCACGGCGGGAGTGCAGCCAATCTGTCACAAGCTCACCTGCACACACACACACACGCACACATACTGACAGGCAGAAAATGGATGTAATAAAGATCGTTTCTACATGGTCTTCACATCCCTGATAAATCACCACCCACAGAGAGAGAGAGAGAGAGAGAGAGAGAGAGAGAGAGAGAGAGAATGTGTGCTTGGGATGGACATTGTGCCATGGACAGCAAATGATGGGTAAAGTGTGTGTGTGTGTGTGTGTGTGTGTGTGTGCTTGCACTGGACTTGTGATCCTGCTCACACCAAAATCTTTTTCTGAGCCCACACTGAGCAGCTGCTCAGCACACTGCTAACCACCGGCAGAATAACTGATCTCAAATAGAAATACGTTATCAAAAACAAACAGACAGTGTGTTCTATGCAAATGCGAACACGAATAGATGCACTTTTATTTATTTTTAGAAAGCTTGTCAGGCATTTGGTTGAGACGAGAGGTGTGCAAAGACGATGCAACAAAAAGGTCACTCGAGCAGGAGGTGTTCCATGTGGTGTGAGTGATTGGTCAGATATGAGGTTTGTGTGACAAAAAAAGACTGTTCTTTAACAAAACATGCGCCGCAGTGGGAAGTGTTTACTTCCTTAGTAACGGCCTGGTACTGGTCAGCAGGGGCGTCGTAGTGGGGGGAAAAGGGGGACTGATTTACCAGGGCCCCAAGTGGGGGGAGGGCCCTTGAGGAGTCTGTAATTTTATTTTCCTTTAAATATCAATACCGTTTAAAAATCACATATGTTGCTAACTAATGTAAATGTAATGTTTTAGGTAAATAAATTGTTTGATTAATGGATTGAATTGTGTATCCTAGCCTACATATAGTGTCTGGGGACAGGCCCCCCCACCCTTTGCACGAAATGGTTTAGTCCACTTTCACCGGGCTTTTTAACTTGGCGCATTTAAAGTAGCGTTCATTCTGCTGAAGCCTTTGGTGGCGTTTACTGTTAAAACTTTTAATCATTCTGCAAATAAAACAAAGATTCAGTGAAGTATTGTGTGATTAGGGTTTTTTATTCATTTAAGAGTTGTTAGACTGATGTGTGGCTACGTAACTGACTGGACTGGTAGTACGCCCTTGTTGTTAGATACTTTCAGCATTGTTAACTGCTGAGCTTTTTTTGGGGGGTGCATGGCCACTGCTTGTGCATAGGGCCAAGAATTTGGTGCTACACCCCTGCTGGTCAGGGTCAGATGGTTTAAATTAGGTGATTAGTCTGTGGTGTTTTTTTTTTTAATAGATTGGAAAATACAAGCAGCTAAATGCTAAATTTTTTAGAATATACACACCAGGCAGGAACAAACAAACAAATAAATAAATAATTGAGAACAATTACAAACAAATTAAGTGTAGCTGAGGAACTGTCAGAGCCAGAATTCATACACTTTGCTAACATTTCTACGTTTTTATTCTCAAAGAATGAAAGAAAGAAAGCATACAGGGATAGAAGGAAGGAGACAAACCAAAATTAAGGGGGAAAAGGGCAGACCGAAGAAACAAAGAAGACACACCAAAATGAAAAAGGCTAAAAAGGAAAGAAAGAGAAGAAAGAAAGAAAGAAAGAAAGAAAGAAAGAAAGAATAAATGCAAGCAAGCAAACAAGGAAGGAAGGAAGGAAGGAAGGAAACCAAAATGAAGAAAAAAGGCAAACCAAAGAAAGAAAGAAAGAAAGAAAGAAAGAAAGAAGCAAGCACACAGGGATGGAAGGAAGGAGAGAAATCAAAATTAAGGAAAAAAGGCAGACCAAAGAAAGAAAGAAACAAAGAAGACACACCAAAATGAAAAAGGCCAAAAAAGAAAGAGACAAAAATGAAAAAAGGAAGAAAGGAAGAAAGAAAGAAAGAAAGAAAGAAAGAAAGAAAGAAAGAAAGAATAAATGCAAGCAAACTGGGAAAGAAGGAGATAAATCAAAAATGAAGAAAAAAGGCAAACCAAAGAAAGAAAGAAAGAAAGAAAGAAAGAAAGAAAGAAAGAAAGAAATTCAGTAGATAGATAGATAGATAGATAGATAGATAGATAGATAGATAGATAGATAGATAGAGTGCTGTGCAAATAGATCTGTGTGTGTGTGTGTGTGTGTGTGTGTGTGTGTGTGTGTGTGTGTGTGTGAGAGAGAGAGAGAGAGAGAGATGGCAGTGAATGCTCCATAGTCTCTTGAGGGAAATGTTATATTGGCAGCACTGCAGCATACATAATGGAGTCATATCCGTATATGTGTGTGTGTGTGTGTGTGTGTGTGTGTGTGTGTGTGTGTGTGATGGGAGTCGCTGTAGCTCTGTGGGATCTGTGGAGCTTATTTGAATTCATCTCACCTCTACACACACACACACACACACACACACACATTCTACCTGCTTGGTTTGCCATCATTTGCATGAAATAAGATGGAAAAGGAGGCATTATTTATTTCAGCTCAAACGTTGTGTATTGTTGCAGTTATGTTGAAAACTCTGAGTGCGACACCGAGGGCTAAATGTACTTCAGCCGTTATCAAACATCTGCCATTTTCCTAAATCAGTATAATTCAGGAGTTCATTATCCCCTTATGAAGTGCACTATCATGTAGTCTACAGAGAGTTATAATGGATGTTTTCACACTGAACAGGTGAACTGTCTCTTTTTTCTGCATGTACGAAATCTCAACTACAGGGATATATATATATATATATATATATATATATATATATATATATATATGCTATTTACCAGCTGGGAGGTCCGTATGGTGAAATACCGTGACCGAGGTCTTGAAAGTACTGACCGAGGCCCTCTGGGCCAAAGTCAGTATTCAAGGCCGAGGTCACGGTATTTCACCATACGGACCGACCTTAAACTGGTTAAAAAAAATGTTTTTTCTTTACCAAATTCTAACAGAAAACGAGAGCGCCCGAAAGGGAAAACCGAGCCGAGGTGAGCTGCCATTTTGAATCCTCATTCACGGCTGAAATGCAAATGGCTTCCTCCTCGGTATACAAGTGCACTTCCATGGCAGGAAAAAAAACTGCATTTTGCCACCTATGTAGTCCCCTATTTATACAAAATTGAGTCATTTAGGATTCAGCTATGTTTTTTTCTCGGCGTTAGCAACAGATAGAGGTTTTTAGCTTTCTCCTGAAATGTTTTCTTTTATTTCTTCTTCCTCAGGGTAGTAAAACTCACTTTTGCTGTGAAGACTGTCGTTATCACTATCCATGCTGTAAAATTAATGCTATTCTCCTGAGAAATGCTAGCAAAAATTTATAAGATTTTTGATAATCTTATAAATAAATCTTATAAAAAAAGATAAATGTTGACAAAAAATGCTACTATGTTTGTTGTTGTTGTGAACGAGCGAGTTGCCAGAGGTCCATAACCAGGGTCCGTAACTGGGGTCTGTATCGTAGGTTACAGACCCGCTCGTCAGCCAATCAGAGCACAGGATTTGATGGAAACCGGACCGCGAAAAAAAAAAGGTTTATTTTTTCGCGGCCCGGTTTCCATCAAATCCTGCACTCTGATTGGCTGGCGAGCAGGTCCGTATCCTACGATACGGACCCCGGTTACAGACCTCTGGCGACTCGCTCGTTCACAACAACAACAAACATCATAGCAATTTTTGTCAACATTTATTTTTGCATTTCTCAGGAGAATAGCATTAATTTTACATCATGGATAGCGATAACGACAGTCTTCACAGCGAAAGCGAGTTTTACCACCCCAAAGAAGAAGAAATAAAAGAAAACATTTCAGGAGAAAGCTAAAAACCTCTAACTGTTGCTAACACCGAGCAAAAACATAGCTGAATCCTGAATGACTCAATTTTGTATAAATTGGGGACTACATAGGTCGCAAAATGTAGGTTTTTTTTCCTGCCATGGAAGTGCACTTGTATACCGAGGAGGAAACCATTTGCATTACAGCCGTGAATGAGGACTCAAAATGGCGGTTCGGCTCGGTTTTCCCTTTTGGGCACTCTCGTTTTCTGTTAGAATTTGGTAAAGAAAAAAATTAATATATTATTTACCAGCTTAAGGTCTGTCCGTATGGTGAAATACCGTGACCTCGGCCTTAAATACTGACCTCGGCCCAGAGGGCCTCGGTCAGTACTTTCAAAACCTCAGTCACAGTATTTCACGATACGGACCTCCCAGCTGGTAAATAACATATATTTAGTCTGCAAGCCTTGAATATATCTTTACCTAGAAAACACACAGTATGGTTTAAGGCTGAAATCTGAAACTGATATTCTGACTACTAAAAAGTTCGTGCGCTAGTGCTGTGGAAGCAGGGGTGGACAAAGTAACCCCCCACAAACAAACAAACAAACAAACAAGCAAGCAAACAAACAAACAAACAAACAAACCCTGTACTTCAGTAAAACTATCAAAAGTAGAAGTACTCAGGTAAAAGTAGAATTGTTTAGCTAAAAATCTACTTGAGTGAAAGTTAAAAACATTACAACATACTCAAGAATTCAAGAGCAAAAATTTCATATTTACAGTAGTGCTTGAAAGTTTGTGAACCCTTTAGAATTTTCTATATTTCTGCATAAATATGACCAAAAACATCATCAGATTTTCACACAAGTCCTAAAAGGTAGATAAAGAGAACACAGTTAAACAAATGAGACAAAAATATTATACTTGGTCATTTATTTATTGAGGAAACTGATCCAATATTACATATCTGTGAGTGGCAAAAGTATGTGAACCTTTGCTTTCAGTATCTGGTGTGACCCCCTTGTGCAGCAATAACTGCAACTAAACGTTTGCAGTTACTGTTGATCAGTCCTGCACACCGGCTTGGAGGAATTTTAGCCCATTCCTCCGTACAGAACAGCTTCAACTCTGGGATGTTGGTGGGTTTCCTCACATGAACTGCTCGCTTCAGGTCCTTCCACAACATTTCCATTGGATTAAGGTCAGGACTTTGACTTGGCCATTCCAAAACATTAACTTTATTCTTCTTTAACCATTCTTTGATAGAACGACTTGTGTGCTTAGGGTCGTTGTCTTGCTGCATGACCCACCTTCTCTTGAGATTCAGTTCATGGACAGATGTCCTGACATTTTCCTTTAGAATTCGCTGGTATAATTCAGAATTCATTGTTCGATCAATGATGGCAAGTCGTCCTGGCCCAGATGCAGCAAAACAGGCCCAAACCATGATACTACCACCACCATGTTTCACAGATGGGATAAGGTTCTTATGCTGGAATGTACTGTTTTCCTTTCTCCAAACATAGTGCTTCTCATTTAAACCAAAAAGTTCTATTTTGGTCTCATCCATCCACAAAACATTTTTCCAATAGCCTTCTGGCTTGTCCACGTGATCTTTAGCAAACTGCAGATGAGCAGCAATGTTCTTTTTGGAGAGCAGTGACTTTGTCCTTGCAACCCTGCCATGCACACCATTGTTGTTCAGTGTTCTCCTGATGGTGGACTCATGAACATTAACATTAGCCAATGTGAGAGAGGCCTTCAGTTGCTTAGAAGTTACCCTGGGGTCCTTTGTGACCTCACCGACTATTACATGCCTTGCTCTTGGAATGATCTTTGTTGGTCGACCACCCCTGGGGAGGGTAACAATGGTCTTGAATTTCCTCCATTTGTACACAATCTGTCTGACTGTGGATTGGTGGAGTCCAAACTCTTTAGAGATGGTTTTGTAACCTTTTCCAGCCTGATGAGCATCAACAACGCTTTTTCTGAGGTCCTCAGAAATCTCCTTTGTTCGTACCATGATACACTTCCACAAACATGTGTTGTGAAGATCAGACTTTGATAGATCCCTGTTCTTTAAATAAAACAGGGTGCCCACTCACACCTGATTGTCATCCCATTGATTGAAAACACCTGACTCTAATTTCACCTTCAAATTAACTGCTAATCCTAGAGGTTCACATACTTTTGCCACTCACAAATATGTAATATTGGATCATTTTCCTCAATAAATAAATGATCAAGTATAATTTTTTGTCTCATTTGTTTAACTGGGTTCTCTTTATCTACTTTTAGGACTTGTGTGAAAATCTGATGATGTTTTAGGTCATATTTATGCAGAAATATAGAAAATTCTAAAGGGTTCACAAACTTTCAAGCACCACTGTATTCACAGTCTGGAGCTGAGCGCATGTTCAGCTTTTCTTGCTAGCTTGCTAATCAATCAGTCATTCACAAAATTGGACAAACCTAGCATTTAACTTGCTGGTTATCTCATGTTTAATAACCCTTTTGGAATGAATGTTAAGGCACATTAGCAACAAAAACAAATTGTTACTCAGTCATTTTCAGTAACCACTTTGCCCTATCAGGGTCTCAGCAAGCCTATCACTAGTTCGTAATGACAGTAGTTAGCTACTTTAGCAAACTAGCTAACTAATTTAACAAGCCAATTTATAACAACTGATTAAGCTAAACTAATTTACAAAACATAATCAGCTAATCAAGTTAACTCAAATTAAATTTGATGGTGATAGTATAAAGGCAGATATTTTTTTTTCTGGGAGGCAAAGAAGACATCTGTATGAATCACTAAGAAAAAAATGCAATTGCATAGTATTTAAGATGTGTACCAAGTAGTTTGAAGGTCAAAACAAATATGTATGGAGTAAAAAGTGTATTACTTTCCATGAAATTTACTTTAACAAGTGTTCAGATTCAGTAATACTCGTATATTCTACGGTATATACACTTACCAGTCACTTTAATAGGAACTTGTTCTTGATTCTAAGATTCCTGATCTTGGCTGCAGGAGTGGAACCCAATGTGGTCTTCTCTTTCTGTTGCATGCTGAGATGCTTTTCTGCTCACCACAGTTGTCAAGAGTGATTATATGAGTTGCTATATGAGTCCTTCCTGGCAGCTCAAACCAATCTGGCCATTTTCCTCTGACCTCTCTTATCAACAAGGCATTTGTCTCCACCCACCGTACTATCATTGCTCACTCAATGTTTTTTGTTTTTCGCACCATACTGTGTAAACTCTAGAGACTGTTGTGTTTGAAAACCCCAGGAGATCAACAGTTTCTGAAATACTCAGACCAGTCTGGCTCAAACCCATGCCACAGTGAAAGTCACACTTTGAGATCAC
The DNA here is from genome assembly GCF_027579695.1 of Neoarius graeffei. Taxonomy (NCBI): domain Eukaryota; kingdom Metazoa; phylum Chordata; class Actinopteri; order Siluriformes; family Ariidae; genus Neoarius; species Neoarius graeffei. Next base: position 17,813,555 of record NC_083591.1, on the reverse strand, counting down.
AATTTTTCCCATTCTGATGTTTGAAGTGAACATTAACTGAAGCTCTTAATTTGTATCTGCATGATTTTATGCATTGTGCTTCTGTCAAGGGATTGGCTGATTAGATAACTCCATAAAACAGCAGGTGGATGGATGGGTGTTCCTATTAAAGTGGCCAGTGAGTGTACTTATGTAATAATACTTCAATAATAGTGAAAATTAGCAACAAGTAGGCATATTAAAAGTTGGCTAATGCAGAAAATATGTTCATAGAGTTCTGGTGAGGTCATCTACATAATATGCAAAACCAAAGGTAAAAGGTTGTTTTGAACATTTCAGGCAATTCTGATACATTTAGATAGTGACTCATGCCAAATAGATTTTAAGTGTCAATTTTAAATATTAATTTTAAATTGTGCCAGAAGTTTCCACCATTTCCTCACATCCATCCATCGATAATCCATAACCGCTTATCCTGTGCAGGGTCGCAGGCAAGCTGGAGCCTATCCCAGCTGAATATGGGCAAAAAGCGGGGTATACCCTGGACAAGTCACCAAATCATTACAGGGCTGACACAGAGAGACAAGCAACCATTCACACTCACTGTCAATTTAGAGTCACCAATTAGCCTAACCTGCATGTCTTTGGACTGTGGGGTCAATCAGAGCACTCAGAGGAAACCCATGCAAACACAGGGAGAACATGCAAACTCCACACAGAAAAGCCACTGGGCTCGAACCCAGAACCTTCTTGCTGTGAGGCAACAGTCCTAACAACTACACCACCGTACCACCCAATGTTAATGTAAATGTTAAATGTAAATGCTAGTCTTTAACAATGTTGTTGGTATAAAAAGCAAGTCCACAGGTTGCAGTACTTTTTGTTTGGCTTCAGGATACTGATTTAGACTGAAATGCCATCACCATAACTGGCAACTCTTTCATCCCAGGCCTGGTGTCAGGATGACGTGACTGAAGGAGCAGTTAAAAATGCCAAGGGGGCAAATCTTTTTATATTGTAAAACAATAGGTTAACATCTTGCTATGTCTATTTGTACATTTTTTTATCCTGTTGGTGTTAATATAGGGGCATTTTGACTAGATGTGAACAATTCCTTACCTTACCTTTTTTCATATGTTTATGCCCCATGGCTATATGAAACAGGAATATTTGGGACAGATTGCCAGGTCACCAGTTAAAATGGGTTTGGTGGTATGAAATTCATTGAGTTAATCATGCAATAGCATCTAAAAGGCTAAATAACAACAACAACAACACAAGGCTACTGTCAAATGATACATTTATTTTACAGTGGGGAAGCTCAATTTAGGGAACCAGGGCACTCAGGGACTTAGGTCTACAAGGTCTCTCTAGGAGGCTTCTCTACAAGCTCTCTCTCTCTCTCTCTCTCTCTCTCTCTCATTTGTTTTCTTTCTGTGGATTGCTACAATGGAAAAAATAGAATGAGAGCTGAAAGTTCTATTTACAACCATGAAAAGCAAGCAAGCCTGAACCGAAATGATGTGTTCTATCTATCTCTCCTCTTCTCCGTTCAATACCGGGGACAGCATGGCCCTGTACAAATAGCCTAAACATATCTGTCTCCCACATGCCAAACCAGTAGAAAAATAAAACAGCTGAATTCTGTCTTCTCTTTCCTCAGTGGAGTTGCAGCTACTAGGACAGTTGCAGCGGCTACTGGCCTTGGCTGGGGTCTCTGCAATGTTTTAATTTTTCAAAGCCATGTTCTGATATCTATCCTTATTCCTGAACTGCTTTTTGGCTAAGCAAAGAAGCTGTGTAATGTGATAGCGAAAGTTCAATTCATTTGATTGCTAATAGTTTTAACTTTTTTTTAAAAATCACATCGCATATAACCTGCTGTGAGGTTCAAATCTCTTGACAATGCACAATAGCACCATCCATGATTCTGAAGTAACAGCCTATTTTTCTATAGGGTACATAAAACTTAACTGAGGAGGGAGCATGGGGGTTGGGAGTGAAAATACAGCTGCCCCTTCATGGCACCAGGTGGACCCTTGAAACTTTTGTTTTGTTTTTTGTTTTGGATAACCACTGCAGGGTTCCAGTCAGAGAGTCATCAGTTTGGTGGAAGCCCTTTACTTGCAGAGTTACAGCAGTAGTGGTGCATACTGCTATAGTTTATGAAAATAAAACACAAAAATGGATGGATATCTGTGAATTGTTACTGATAGCCAGTCTTATCTAAAGCATTTAAAGGACTGTAAAATAATATACTTGTGGTAGCACTACATCCCACCATCCCATGAGAAGGATGTTAGGTGTGATGGTGTAAGGGTTGGTGACATCAGCTGACATGTACCCCAGTGGTTCTGAATTCAAGATCCCTTCTACTTCCACTATGGTTGTGTATAGGACATCTTCCAACACTGCTTGGCTCCCCATTGCGACTTGAAGACTGGCCTTAATGGAATTAACTTCCCTCTCCCATGTCCCACTGAAATGAAGAGCATTTGATGTGTTAAGCTTGAATTGGATCTGATACTCTTCAGCTTTTCTTTCAGTTGGGGTTCCGTAACTGCAAAAGCCTCATAGAGTTTCTGGTTTTCGCCTGTCATGGACCTTGTTTGAGCTCTCTATTGCTGGCAGGATAGGCAATTCAATTGGTGGTGTTTGATGGCCTGTCATCCTTACAAGATCTTTGCAAGATCCTTGCAAGATCTGTCTCTGTATTTCTGCATACACCCACTCTATGCCTATGTGCAGGAAACATTCATTTATGTGTCTGATGAAGAGCTTCATGGTTGGGTGCCTTGGGTCTAGCATAATGGGAGGGATCTCTCCCATGCTTGGGTTCTGCAGTCTTTGGAGCCTCCCTCCCACTCAGACCAAGCAAGCTGAGGAGTCCCACTCTGGAGCAAGGCTGGCAAGATGACAGTGGTTTGGCACAGATTTCTGCACTTTGCGGGCACTCAGTTTTTTGGGGAAGCTATGGGCTTGACACCCCCTCAACAGTAGGATCTCTGCATCTACAGTGACTAATGGGTTGGCCATGCCCCAGGTCCACTACGACCCCTTGAGCATCCTGACATGCTTGTTGAGTTGTTTCCACCAACTCGTTCCACATACTGAATTGGGAGGCATCAGGGATACTGATGTTGAGCTCCATTGCCATGAAGCAACAGAAGGTGATACTTTTCAATTCTGATGAGCCCACTACCGTTGCATGTTCAGGCTTCACTGACCAGTGTTCAGCACTCTGCTGGAAAAATAGAGGCCCTTGACTACAAAAACTAAAATCAGCCAGAGCTAAGAGTGGCTTACCCTTTGTTAAGTCATCAGCTGGATTGTCCTGGGTGTCCATGTACCATCAAGCCCATTGGCCATTCAGCTTCTGTATTTCTTACATGTGGGTTCCAACAAACACTTTATATTTGCAAAAGTCAGATTGGAGCCACTCCAGTACTGTTGTGGAGTCAGTCCACAATATTGTTGACCAGATGGGGAGTGTTATCACAGCTTCTACAAGCTTGGGCAGTTGAACTCCCGTCAGTGCAGCAAAGAGCTCCAGGTGGGGAAAAGATTGTTGTCCCTTGGAAGCAACTCTTGACCTAGACATAACAAACAAGGTATGAATGGTGTCTCCAATGGATACTGTGAAGTAGGCTAGTGCTCCAAATGCCCATTTAGAGGAGCCTCAAAAGATGCAGAGTTTGTACTCTGATTCAGCACCTTCTACACTGACTGGTGAATAGCAGCAGGGAATGGATACCCTGCTGTGTCACAGTCCGGTCCAGTCCATCCATGCCTTAGATTGTGGGACTTCCAGGCCGGATCCAGGACAGGAATTCAGTCCTGCCTTGCTGAAGGCCATTTCCTGAAGTGGCACTCCCACACCTGCCACCACTCCTCTCCAATCAGCCAGGGCTTTTTAAGAACTGTTTGGAGCTACTTCATTTACCAGACTGTCTCTTGTAGACTTTCCTCGCCTCGCTACAGCTCATTGGTATTGTGTCTTCTTGATTCCCCCTGCCTGAATTTCTCCTTGTTTTTTTGTCAAGTTTTTCTGTCCATTTTTTTGTCCCTGTTTTTGCCTGCCTGCTTTTTTGAATTGTGTCTTTTCCTACCTCTGCCTGGATTTCCCTTGTCCCTGTGTTCATCAGTTTTTGTGAAGATTTTTCTGTCCTGTTTTTTGTCCCTGATCGTGTCTACCTGCTCTTCTGTGTTTTTGACCTCCTGGCCTGTTTTTTGACTACCGATTTTTGCCTGTGTTAGGACTGGGGACTGTTTTGGCCTCTAGAGGCCGCTGTTATTGCTTTATCTTGTCATGTTTGTTTTGGCCTCTAGAGGCACTGTTTTCTGTGTTTTGTGTTTGTTTTGACAGCCTTTGTTTTCATGTGCTTTTGCCTCACCTGGGGCCTCATGTACAAAGCTTGCGTACGCACAAAAAAGCTACGTACGTCACTTTCTGTGCAAACATTCGTATGTACAAAGATTGACTTGGCGTGGAAAAGTGCGGTACTCTACGCAAACCTCATGGCTGGCGTACGCACATTTCTGGTGCATCTTGGTACTTGGTGACACTTAGAGGCAGAGCAACGCAACTACATTTAGGCCTACTTGGTCAAGAGTCATGACATGGCGATAAGAGGCATCCAAAAATGCATCGGAACATCAGGATGCGTGAATTGAAATGTATGTCAGTCATACGACATTGTCGAGACACATAATGCGAGACTGTTGGGTAAATGCCAACAGATCCATCAACCATCCCTTCCATATTGTAATTACGGGAAATGAGAAACCCCAGCAATATCATTTCGATATTATTCCCATTGACTATTGGTTAATTAATTAAATTAAAGAATGCACATGCAGGACTATGCATTGCAGCTAGCTTAATAGATCTTCCTCACGCATTTGCCGCGAGGTGTCAGACTGAAATATTATTAGTTGATGTTGCGTGGGGTAGCCTTATCACATAATTACCAAGATCAATATATGAAACGATTTCCAAGTGTGTACAAATCAGACACAACCGCGGTGTGTGGCGCGTTACACAATGTGGCGCAGCGGCACGGCGTGCCAATAATGGAGCGAGACCTGCCGGAGGACCCAGACCCTTGGCCTCACAACGAGGTGCCACAGCGACATGGCATACAAACCCGGCAGCGCTTAATAGCCACAATGTGAAAAGGTAAGGACAGACGGGACACCATTCATTTTTTAAGATATTCTTTTAATGTGTTATTCAGTTCCTTCAATTCCTCGCGGATTCCCTCGAGGTTGTCGTTAATCGCCTCTATCCCCTTTAAAATTTCCCCCTGCGACTCAAGGACCGCGCACGTCAGCACCCGGCCTGTGGACCCGGCGACAGGGGCAGGCGGTGGAGAAGGGGGGCAGGTGACAGTGACGCTGGATCCGCTCGGCTGGGGGTCCTCTTCCTGCTTGGGTGGGATGGACTGGGGGCCTCCTGTTGTTCCCTGGCACCCTGCTAGAATACATTTGTCATTAAAATCCTATTGTGGAAAATATGTGCACATGTTTTATTTCTGGTTACATGTGGCTAGGAATATTGGGCCTACTAAGAGAGGAAGACATTTCCTCAAATACAGGGTGTCCCCGAAAAAATGTACACATTAGAGCACTAAAGGTGTTTTTTTGTTTTCAAAACCCATGTAACTCAAATAGACACTCATTGTGGCGCAGGCACTGCGGACGATGCGAATCATACCGTTATCTTGGTATAGGCTACATTCACATTCAGTGGCATACAATCAGTGACCGTTGCATGTCTCACAGCATACACTTTGAACATCACTTTAATTGGAGGTGACAGAACAATTAAGTGATGTATGTGAATTCTATTACACTGTGCTAAAGGCAGGGATTAACGCGAATAAATGTTAATGTTAAATGTTAATAATAAATGTTAAATGTTAATTTGATTAACGCAAGATTTCTAACATTTAATTAACATTAACGCGTTAGTAAAAGTTGCCATGTCTTTTACCTAACGTGGGCCTTACTGCAGGTCTATTTATACTAATTAACATATTCAGTGTGGAATAATTGAGGGAGGAGACGGGCCGGGGAACGGGGCTCGTGCATGTGCGCCGAATTCCACGTTGATTGGGATGTACAACAGGAGAGTGCGTGGAAACCTTCGTACGCACTGATTGATACATCCGGATTTTTTTGGTCGTACGCAAATTTCCCGATTTTGACGTGCGCACATATTTAGTGGGAAATCCACGCAGGTCTTTGTACATGAGGCCCCTGTTCCTTATTTCCTGCCCCGCCTAGTTCTAATTGCCCTGTGTATAAATACTTCCTCAGTTTGGTCCCAAGTCACGGAGTCTTTGTGATGTTATGTTATCATCTGAGATCTCTGTTCCAAGTTCCTTGCCTTTGTCTTTGTGGTCTTTTGTACTTTGTTTTCTTGTGGACATTTTGGACTTTGTGTTTACCATTTTGGGATCTTCTGAGCATTTGGATTTTTGCCTTTTCTTTTCTTATCTTTGGCTTTTTGTTTTGACTTTGAACTTTTGGATCTGTTATTTTTCTCGTATATCTTCTGAGCATTTGGATTATACTTTTGTTTTTGCCTGGGATTTTGTATATTGTAAATAAATTGTTTTTTCTACTCTACTTTCGCCTCACTCCTCTGCACTTGAATCATTCCCCTGGTGGCCTAGTGGGGGTTTGCTGGATCACTACACCAGCGACTCGGGTTTGATCCCTAGCAAAACCCTAACAGAAAGACTCCGTCATGACCGACTCAGCAGAGGCTTCTTCAACTGTCTACCCGGCTAACCTTCAGGGAATGATGGCCACGTTAACATGCCTCGGATCTACCATGGACACTCAGGGATGGACTCTTGCAAGCCAATGTGAGACCCTTGCTCGCCACGAGGTACTGCTTCAGCAAATTGGGAAAGCCCTGGCACAGCTGACCCCTCTGTCCCCATCTCCTCCTCCTGATCCTGCTCCACCATCTGCTCCCGCTCCAGTGCCTCCTGCCACGCTGCCCTCTTCACCTCGCGAGCCCTGCCTTCCTGCACCACAGAGGTATGACGGCAAGCACGGTGAGTGCCGGGAGTTCCTTACCCAGTGCCAACTCACCTTTGAGCTCCAGCCTACCACCTACACTATGGATCGCCACAAGATTGCCTTTGTGATAACCTTGTTAGCTGGTAAGGCACGAGCTTGGGCAACAGCTATCTGGCAGAGACAGGGATCCGAGTGCTCTGATTTCAAGCTGTTTATGGAGGAGATGCTTCGTGTCTTCGATCAGGCAGACACCAGTAAGGATGCAGCCAGGAAGCTCATGTCCGTCCGGCAAGGAGGAAGCGTTGCAGACTACGCCATCTCGTTCCGGACGCTCGCAGCAGTCAGCAGATGGAACGAGGCTGCCCTGGTTTCAGCCTTCCACCATGGCTTGTCTGACCCCATCAAAGACGGCCTAGCCTCTATCAGATGCCCAAATGACCTCAAAACTCTGATTTCACATGCCATTCGTCTTGACAACAGAATTAGAGAACGCCGCCAAGTCCTGAGCCTCCCCGGCCTCACTGCCTCAACATGGAGCCCGTCTACCTCCTCCAGTGACTGTCCAGAGCCCATGCAATTGGGCCGTACTTGCCTCTCCACATCTGAGAGGGAGCGCAGAAGGAGGGACAAGTGCTGCATCTACTGTGGCAAGCCTGGCCACTTCCGAGCATCATGTCCCGAGCTCTCGGGAAAAGGACCGCCCCGTCCAGCCGAGGGAGGGTTGTGACGGGGCCTACCCTCTCTCCTGAACTTCCTGGCCAAGATGTCTACATCCCGGTCTCCATCTCCTGGGGTAAGTCCGTCCACTCTTGCCAGGCCTTGCTAGACTCCGGGTCGGCTGGAAACTTTATGGATGTCCACTTCGCCCACAGAATCAATGTCCCTACTGCTCCTCTTGAAGTTCCACTGTCTGTATCTGCCCTGGATGGCCAAGCTTTAGGTGATGGAAGAGTCACCCAAGTTACTTCTCCAGTCTTTCTCCAGTCCCAAGGTCACCAAGAAGAAATATCCCTGCACCTGATTCATTCACCAGAGTTCCCGGTGATTCTAGGCCTTCCTTGGCTTACCCGCCACAACCCTCGTATAGACTGGGTAACAAGCCAGGTTGTGGAATGGGGTCCTGCATGCTATGCCTCTTGTCTGCTCTCTAGCTCTCCTGTGTCTCCTGCCAAGCCTCCTGATCTCACAGAGTTATCTCAAGTTCCCACAGAGTACTGGGATCTGAAAGAAGTGTTTAGCAAGAGCAGGGCCGCCGTTCCTCCTCCGCACTGTGCCTATGACTGTGCCATCGACTTGCTCCCTGGGGCTACCCCTCCTCATGGCAGACTGTTTTCCCTCTCTCAGCCAGAATGCAAGGCCATGGAGGAGTACATCAAGGATGCCTTGGCCTCTGGGTTTATTCGACCCTCCAACTCACCCGCTGGTGCCGGCTTCTTCTTTGTCGGCAAGAAGGATGGGGGGGGATCCGGCCGTGTATTGATTACAGGGGCCTGAACAAGATCACTGTGCGCAACCGCTATCCCCTTCCGCTGATGTCCACAGCGTTCGATCTGCTCCAAGGCGCCACTGTCTTCATCAAGTTGGACTTACGGAATGCATACCACCTCATCCGCATCCGACAGGGAGATGAGTGGAAGACTGCCTTTAACACCCTGTCTGGGCACTACGAGCACCAAGTTATGCCCTTCAGACTCACCAATGTGCCAGCAGTGTTTCAGGCCCTTATCAACGACGTCTTGAGGGATATGATCAATCAGTATGTTTTCGTCTACCTCGACGACATCCTATTTTCCAAGACCGTGCAGGAGCACTGCCACCATGTCCGCCAGGTTCTCAAGAGGCTGCTACAGAACAATCTGTTTGCCAAAGCCCAGAAATGTGAGTTCCATGTTCCCGAGGTCTCCTTTCTGGGCTTTATTTTACGAACGGGACAACGCCAGATGGATCCAGCCAAGACCCTGGCCGTCTGGGACTGGCCCATTCCCAAGTCCATTAAAGAAGTTCAGCGGTTCTTAGGGTTTGCTAACTTCTACCGCAAGTTTGTCAGGAACTTCAGTTCTGTAGCAGCACCCATATCGGACCTCACCAAGAAGACAGGTGGATCTTTTGTCTGGTCTCCTCAGGCGTTTAGGGACCTCAAGCACCGCTTCTGCATGGCTCCCATCCTGGTCCTCCCAGACACATCACAACCATTCGTCGTCGAGGTGGACGCCTCGGACAGTGGCGTCGGCGTGGTTCTCTCTCAACGTTCGGAGGGAAAGCTGCACCCCTGCGCATACTTCTCCCACCGCCTGAGCCCTGCGGAGTCCCGGTATGATGTGGGGGATCGGGAACTGCTCGCAGTCAAACTGGCCCTTGAGGAGTGGAGGCACTGGTTGGAGGGAGCACAACATCCATTCCTGGTTTGGACGGACCACAAGAACCTGGAGTACCTCCAGCAAGCCAAGAGACTGAATCTACGACAGGCTAGGTGGGCCTTGTTCTTTAGCCAATTCAATTTCACCCTATCGTACCGCCCTGGCTCTAAGGACACCAAACTGGACGCACTCTCCAGGCTATTCTCGCCCAACAACAGGGAGAGTGAAGTTGGGCCTATTATCCCTGTGTCTCGGATTGTGGCCCCTGTCCGCTGGGGTGTTGAGGAGGCCATCCGACAAGCTCAACGCCAGGACCCTGGCCCTGGGACGGGGCCACCGGGCCTCCTGTACATCCCTCGTCAAGCCCGGGCCAAGGTTCTTCAGTGGGGTCATTCATCCCCTCTCACCGCCCACCTGGGAGCCCGGAGGACCCTGGACTTCTTGAAAAGATGCTTCTGGTGGCCAAGCATGGAGAAGGAAGTGAGATCATTTGTCCTGTCCTGTGAGGTGTGCACCAGAACCAAGAACCCACGACAGCGTCCCCAGGGCCTCCTGCATCCTCTGCCTATTCCCCGGTGTCCCTGGTCCCATGTGGCGGTCGACTTCATCACGGGTCTTCCCGACTCACAAGGTAACACTGTCATTTTGGTCATTGTCGACAGATTCTCCAAAGCCTGCCGCTTCATACCACTGTGCAAACTTCCTTCTGCTCTTGAAACAGCCAAAATTATTTTTACCCATGTCTTCCGAGTCTTTGATCTCCCGCAGGACATCGTCTCAGACCGAGGGCCCCAGTTCTCCTCCCGAATGTGCTGGGGGTTCTGCAAACTCATCGGGGCCACTGCCAGCCTCTCTTCTGGGTTCCACCCCCAGTCCAACGGCCAGACCGAGAGGCTCAACCAGGACCTGGAAACCACCCTGCGAGGCCTGGCGATGGATAACCCGACATCTTGGAGCACCTGGCTGCCATGGGCAGAGTACGCCCACAACACCCTGCAGTCATCTGCCACCAGATTGTCGCCATTCCAGTGCCAGTTCGGGTTCCAGCCACCTCTGTTTCCAGAACAGGAGGAGAACGCTGGGGTGCCCTTGGTCAACCAGTACGTGAGACGGTGTCACAAGACCTGGAACAAGGTCAGGAGGACCCTCATCCAGACTTCCAGGGCCAACCAGACTCAGGCCAACTGCTATAGAAGGCCTGCCCACATTTTCTGCCCTGGGCAGCGGGTTTGGCTGTCCGCCAAGGACCTTCCGCTGCAGGTGGAGAACCACAAGCTTGCTCCTCGCTACATTGGCCCCTTCAAGGTTGTGCGCAGGGTGAACCCTGTCGCCTACTGGCTCCAGCTGCCCCGGACTCTGAGGATCAACCCCACATTCCATGGGATTTTGTATATTGTAAATAAACTGTTTTTTCTACTCTACTTTTGCCTCACTCCTCTGCACTTGAGTCATTCCCCTGGTGGCCTAGTGGGGGTTTGCTGGATCACTACACCAGCGACCCGGGTTCGATCCCCAGCAAAACCCTAACAGCCTGAGCCCTACTTTGCCTTTCTGCCATCTACTTCATTAAAGAAGTTTTCTCTTTACACTGCCTGTTTTCTGAGTCTGCTCTTGGTTACTCACTTCACCTCAGCTTGCCACCCCTGACAGCACAGTCTGGCCAACATGGACCCAGCAGATTTCGCCCAGCTAAGAGCAGTGGTGCAGAAACAGGGAGCTCTCCTTGGGACCCACCAACAGGATATCCAACAGGTGAATCAAAACCTTGTCGCCATTTCTGACACTCTCAATCTTCTTGCCACTCAGTTACAAAAGCTTCAAGTAATGTCTGCTCCTACACAACCTCCTCCCTCCCGCTCATCCAGCTCCTGCTCCAGCCCTCTTCAGAGAGCCGAGACTTCCCGGCCCACAGCCATACGACGGAGAACCAGGTACCTACAGATCATTTCTATCTCAATGCTCGCTAACCCTTGAGCTTCAACCACTGGCCTTCCCTACAGAGTGTTCCCGAGTGGCCTACACCATCACTCTCCTCACTGGCAAAGCTACGGAGTGGGGAACAGCTATGTGGGATGCCAATGTACCATGCTGTGCCAGCTTCAAAGATTTCACAGAGGAAATGAGGTGAACCTTTGATCACTCTCTGTCTGGCAGAGAGGCAGCAAGAGAAATCTTGGGGCTGCGGCAGGGTGCCCGGTCCGCTTTTGACTATGCAATTGAGTTTCGCACTTTGGTGGCATCTTGTGGCTAGAATGAGAATGCCTTGTTTGACGCATTTTTGAATGGGCTGTCAGACTCCATCAAGGATGAGCTGGTCTCACGAGAACTGCCACCTGATCTCCCCAGTCTCATGGACCTCGTCAGTCATATTGACTCCTAGATCAGACAGAGGGTGAAAGAGAGAACTCGGACTAGTCTTGCTCCCCCTCAGCCTCCCATTCCTTCCACTGAGCCAATGCAGGTAGACTGAGTCCGCATCTCACCTGAGGAATGACAGTGCCGTTGGGATATGAGGGCATGTTTTTATTGTGGACAGCTGGGGCACTTCTGCCAATCTTGCCCTTTAAAAGGAAGAGCCCACCAGTGAGTTTAGGGGCCCTGGTGGGCAATGTCCAGAATCGGCCCCCTACCGAGCGACCACTACTCCCAGTGGTCATTATCCATGGCAATCAGCCCCACGACCTCCAGGCACTCATTGATTCAGGGGCTGACAGAAACCTGATCTGCTCGACCACCGCCAAGCACCTGGGGATTCCACTACTGGCTCTGAACCCATCCCTCACTGTCCTGACCCTTAACGGTACTGGTCTGACCACCATCACCCATAGAACAGCCCCGGTCACCTTAAGAATTTCTGGCAACCACTCTGAATCCATCCAGTTTTTTGTCATGAGTAATCCCCATGTGCCCATAGTTCTTGGTCTGCCCTGGCTAATGCTACATAACCCCCATGTCAACTGGACTAACAACACCATTTTAGGATGGAGTCAATTCTGTATATCATCATGCCTGAGATCTGCCCTCCCTCACACCGAGCTGCTCCAGCCCACCTTTGGTGAATATCCTGACCTCTTTAACGTGCCCCCCAAGTATAATGACTTAAAACCTGTGTTCAGCAAGTCTCAAGCTGTTTCTCTTCCTCCCCATAGGCCCTATGACTGTGGAATTGACTTTCTCCCTGGGACTGCACCACCTAAGGGGTGACTTTACTCTCTCTCTCCTTCTGAAAGGCAAGCCATGGATAAATACATCACTAAGTCCTTAGCAGCTGGAATTATTCATCCCTCCTCTTCTCCTGCAGGGGCAGGATTATTTTTTGTGGAGAAGGACAAATCCTTGTGCCCTTGCATTGATTACCGTGGGCTAAATGACATCACCATCAAGAACCATTACCCCCTACCTCTCATGTCTACGGCGTTTGAGTTACTCCAGGGAGCCCAGGTTTTCACCAAGCTAGACCTGCGTAATGCTTACCACCTCGTGAAGATCAGGGAAGGGGATGAATGGAAAATGGCATTTAACACTCCCCACAGGCCACTACGAGTATCTCGTGGTTCCATTCGGCCTGACTAACGCTCCTGCGGTTTTCCAGGTCCTCGTTAATGATGTCCTGAGGGACTACCTTAACATTTTTGTTTTTGTTTATCTGAATGATATATTGATTTTTTCCCACTCCCTTGATGAACACCGCATCCTGGAGTAACTCAAACGCCATAGACATGAGAGGTAGGGGGTAATAGTTCTTGATGGTGATGTCATTTAGCCCACGGTAATCAATGCAAGGGCACAAGGATTTGTCCTTCTTCACAAAAAATAATCCTGCCCCTGCAGGAGAAGAGGAGGGATGAATAATTCCAGCTGCTAAGGACTCAGTGATGTATTTATCCATGACTTGCCTTTCAGAAGGAGAGAGTAAAGTCACCCCTTAGGTGGTGCAGGTCCTTCAGCGACTCCTGAAAAATAAACTCTTTGTTAAGGCTGAGAAATGTGAGTTCCATAGAAGTTCTGTCTCCTTCCTGGGTTTTATTATCTCCCCCACACAGATTCAGATGGACCCCCTGAAACTCAAGGCAGTTGCTGACTGGCCCACCCCGTCCTCTTGGCGAGAACTCCAGCAGTTTCTTGGGTTTGCGAATTTCTACAGGCGATTCATCAGGAACTTTAGTACAGTGGCTGGGCCTCTCATGGCTCTAACTTTCACCAAGGTCCCTTTCAGCTGGGAGGAAGGGACTGTGAAGGCGTTCTCCGAGCTCAAACGACGGTTCACGTCAGCACCTATACTCACCATTGAGATCCATCCTGGCAGTTTGTGGTTGAAGTCGATGCTTTGGAGTCAGGGGTGGGGGCCATATTGTCCCAAAGATCGGCTAGTGACAACAAGCTTCATCCTTGCTCCTTCTTCTCTCATCAGGTTTCCCCCTCTGAGAGAAACTATGACATTGGCAATAGGGAACTGTTGGCTGTTAAACTGGCCTTGGAAGAATGGAGACATTGGTTGGAGGGGTCAGACTTTCCCTTCATTGTATGGACAGATCACAAGAACCTTGAATACCTCAGGACTGTCAAGCGCCTCAATGCTCATCAGGCCCGATGGTCTCTCTTCTTTTCTCGCTTCAAGTTCATACTTTCCTTCCACCCAAGCTCTAAGAATGGTAAGCCCAATGCCTTGTCCAGAATGTTCTCTCCCCTCCAGGAGGACTTGACCTCCCCTGAGACCATCCTTCCTCCATGGTGCCTAGTGGGGGCTGCTCTGTTAGAGGTGGAAACCCTGGTCCAGAAGGCCCATGAGCAGGACCCAGGGCCCAGCAATGCACCTCCTAACCATCTTTTTGTTCCTGTTTCTGTGCGGGCACAGGTGTTGCAGTGGGGTCATGGCTCCAGAATGGCATGCCACCCAGGAGCATCCCGGACTCTGGCACTCATCCAACAACATTTTTGGTGTCCATCCATCAAGGAGGACATCCAGAGGTTTGTGGCAGCTTGCGACATCTGCACCAGGAACACGACTGGCAACAGAACCCCTTCCTGTTCCCCACCAGCCCTGGTCACACATAGCCCTGGATTTCATCACAGGACTCCCCAATTCAGGTGGCAATACTTGTATCCTCACTGTTGTCGACCATTTTTCTAAAGCTGTTCATTTTATCCCTCTGCCCAAGCTTCCCACCGCCAAGGAGACCGCCGAATTGCTGATACTCCATGTTTTCCATCTACAAGGACTCCCCTTAGACATCATATCAGACCACAGACCCCAGTTCTCTGACCAATTCTGGAATGCTTTCTGTAAACTCATTGGTGCTTCTTGCAGTCTGTTTTCAGGTTTTCACCTTCAGACCAATGGGCAGACAGAACGTGCCAACCAGGAGCTGGAAGTGGCTCTCAGGTGCATGGTGTCCAAGGATGCTGCCTCCTGGAGCAAGACCCTTCCTTGGATAGAGTATGCTCACAACTCCTTACCCACGTCTGCTACAGGTCTTTCCCCCTTCCAGTGCTCTCTGGGTTACCAGCCACCACTCTTCCCCATCCAAGAAAAAGAAGTTGCCGTGCCCTCTGCCCAGATGTTTGTGTGCTGCTGCAGGAGAAAGTGGGCATTGACCAGGAAAAAGCGCCTACATTCTGTCAAGATGTTTAAAGAGCAAGCCGACAAACACTGCTTGGCAGCTCCCATCTATCGGGTGGGGCAGCGGGTAATGCTCTCCACTCGCCACTTGCCCCTCAAGATGGTCTCCCGCAAATTGGCTCCCAAGTTCATAGGACCTTTCCCCATCTCCAAGGTAATTAATCCCTGCTCTGTAAGACTGTCTCTGCCCATAACCATGCGCTGTATTCACCCAACTTTCCATGTCTCCCAAGTCAAACCCCTTGTCTTCAGTTCCTTAGATGGTGGTGAGGTCTTCACTGTCAGGAGGTTGCTGAAGGTATGACGCCGAGGCAGAGGACTCCAGAGGACTGCCTGAATTTCTCCTTGGTTTTTTTGTCAAGTTTTTCTGTCCATTTTTTGTCCCCGTTTTTGCCTGCCTGCTTTTATGAATTGTGTCTTTTGCTACCTCTGCCTGGATTTCCCTTGTCCCTGTGTTCATCAGTTTTTGTGAAGATTATTCTGTCCTGTTTTTTGTCCCTGATTGTGTCTACCTGCTCTTCTGTGTTTTTGACCTCCTGGCCTGTTTTTTGACTACTGATTTTTGCCTGAGCCCTACTGTACCTTTGCCTTTCTACCATCTACTTCATTAAAGAAGTTTTCTCTTTACACTGCCTTTTTTCTGAGTCTGCTCTTGGGTCCTCACTTTGCCTCAGCTCGCCACTCCTGACATGCTGAGGTGTTGCAGCTCATTCTCTCAGGTTTCCCAGGCATGTTGGAGGATGCAATCAAAACAAGGGGACACACAGTAAAGAAACCATCTTTGGAGTATCAGCACTGGTTGGTCTGTAGTAAATGCTCCCTGCACTTTGTAATGTTTCTCTGGGTTACATTCAGGAGAGATTTCATAGCAGACATTTGACCCCCAGAAGTGTGTAAGGTCTCTCCACACAGTGCGCAGGAGAAGAGTCTCAGACACGCCATTCAAGTGAAGCTGCTGGACAGTGGCTGGTAGAATCATCATATGTTGAGCTCCATCATCCAAAACAGTCTCCATTGACTTTGAATTACTGTGCAACAAGACTAGGACCAGGAGCACTTGCAGTAATGCAATGCTAGGTGTCAGGTAGACTTGATTTTCTGAGGCCCCTGACTGTGGATTGATGGAGCGATATTGGGCTACACTGAGGACGACCTGGAGGTAAACACCACTGCAGTTGCTGTAGGTTTTCTTGAGGTTGCATTAGTCAGGTGCATTGGCACATGCACAACAGTGTCTTCCTTCTGTTATCCACTTCTCCAGGTCTGCCACTGACTGCTATTTAATATTGCGGCAGCAGCTGATGTAGTGCTCTTTGGTGTCAAAGAAGAGGCAATGTACTTTGAAAAGTTTCTTATTCTTGGATGGTGTGGGATTACTGGAAACACTCATTTGTGCAGGCTCAGCACCATGGTATACAACTACACTCTGACCTTTACCTTTAGGCAGGGTCTTCTCCTTTGCATTACCTAGAGGTTTCTTGAGGTGGTAGCACTGGACCAATCTGTTGGACAGGCACTGTTGCTGGGCTTTAACTTGAAGCCATCCATTAAAATTCTGCAGGCTGTAAGGGTTGAGGCTTGTGCTGTTGAGTTTGCCCTGCAGCTGCAGATATTCAATAAAACCATTTCTGTGATACTTGGGTAGCTTACTGAGTAGGTGGTCAACATGGGAGCAGCAGCTGAGCACCATACCATGTGGTCCCTCTAATGAGAGCAACATACTCACCAAGCTGTACCTAGCGGGCTAGTTTTTAACAGGCTTACTACAGAAATGAGCATCTGCCAACATTGCACCATCGAATAAACAACACAATACCATAAATTACAGAGAGAGGATCAAGTTACTTATAGCAGTAATATTGTAACTTACTCCATCAGTGATTATGCACCCATAGTGACAACCAAAACATAACAGAGAATGAACAGAATGAGGAGGACATGGAAAAAAACACTATTTCAAAATGAAAGTCTCAATGTCAAAAAAGGGTTGCTAAACATGAATTCACAACAACAGAGAAATTTTGACATTTTGCTACTGTAGGTGAATGATAACATAGTGGATGCTGATGCTAACACATACACTAGAAGACTTTGAAAAGACTCTGAAAATACTTTTAACATACTGTACTAAAGTCTAACACTCTCTTACAACTAAAGACAATGCCTCATTAGTCAGAGAGTTATGCTGGCCTTACACCAAACAAATTTTTAAGCGATTATCTATGAGTTCTAAAGACTGAGGATCCAAGACTAAATATAATACAGTGGTGCTTGAAAGTTTGTGAACCCTTTAGAATTTTCTATATTTCTGCATAAATATGACCTAAAACATCATCAGATTTTCACACAAGTCCTAAAAGTAGATAAAGAGAACTCAGTTAAACAAATGAGACAAAAATATGATACTTTGTCATTTATTTATTGAGAAAAATGATCCAATATTACATATCTGTGAGTGACAAAAGTATGAGAACCTTTGCTTTCAGTATCTGGTGTGACCCCCTTGTGCAGCAATAACTGCAACTAAACATTTCCGGTAACTGTTGATCAGTCCTGCACACCGGCTTGGAAGAATTTTAGCCCATTCCTCCGTACAGAACAGCTTCAACTCTGGGATGTTGGTGGGTTTCCTCACATGAATTCCTCGGTTTTCAGGTCCTTCCACCACATTTTGATTGGATGAAGGTCAGGACTTTGACTTGGCCATTCCAAAACAATAACTTTATTCTTCTTTAACCATTCTTTGGTAGAATGACTTGTGTGCTTAGGGTTGTTGTCTTGCTGCATGACCCACCTTCTCTTGAGATTCACTTCATGGACAGATGTCCTGACATTTTCCTTTAGAATTCGCTGGTATAATTCAAAATTCCTTGTTCCATCAATGATGGCAAGCTGTCCTGGCCCAGATGCAGCAAAACAGGCCCAAACCATGATACTACCACCACCATGTTTCACAGATGGGATAAGGTTCTTCTGCTGGAATGCAGTGTTTTCCTTTTTCCAAACATGATGCTTCTCATTTAAACCAAAAAGTTCTATTTTGGTCTCATCCGTCCACAAAACATTTTTCCAATAGCCTTCTGGCTTGTCCACGTGATCTTTAACAAACTGCAGACGAGCAGCAATGTTCTTTTTGGAAAGCAGTGGCTTTCTCCTTGCAACCCTGCCATGCACACCATTGTTGTTCAGTGTTCTCCTAATGCTGGACTCATGAACATGAACATTAGCCAATGTGAGAGAGGCCTTCAGTTGCTTAGAAGTTACCTTGGGGTCCTTTGTGACCTTGCCGACTATTACACGCCTTGCTCTTGGAGTGATCTTTGTTGGTCAACCACTCCTGGGGAGGGTAACAATGTCATGAATTTCCTCCATTTGTACACAATCTGTCTGACTGTGGATTGGTGGAGTCTAAACTCTTTAGAGGTAGTTTTGTAATCTTTTCCAGTCTGATGAACATCAACAACGCTTTTTCTGAGGTCCTCAGAAATCTTCTTTGTTCATGCCATGATACACTTCCACAAACATGTGTGGAAGATCAGACTTTGATAGATCTCTCTTCTTTAAATAAAACAGGGTGCCCACTAGGTGGCACGGTGGTGTAGTGGTTAGCACTGTCGCCTCACAGCAAGAAGGTCCGGGTTCAACCCCCGTGGCCGGCGAGGGCCTTTCTGTGTGGAGTTTGCATGTTCTCCCCGTGTCCATGTGGGTTTCCTCCAGGTGCTCCGGTTTCCCCCACAGTCCAAAGACATGCAGGTTAGGTTAACTGGTGACTCTAAATTGACCATAGGTGTGAATGTGAGTGTGAATGGTTGTCTGTGTCTATGTGTCAGCCCTGTGATGACCTGGTGACTTGTCCAGGGTGTACCCCGCCTTTCGCCCGTAGTCAGCTGGCATAGGCTCCAGCTTGCCTGCGACCCTGTAGGACAGGATAAAGCGGCTAGAGATAATGAGATGAGAATGAGATGAGGGTGCCCACTTACACCTGATTGTCATCCCATTGATTGAAAACACCTGATGACTAATTTCACATTCAAATTAACTGCTAATCCTAGAGGTTCACATACTTTTGCCACTCACAGATATGTAATGCTGGATCATTTTCCTCAATAAATAAATGACCAAGTATAATATTTTATCTCATTTGTTTAACTGGGTTCTCTTTATCTACTTTTAGGACTTGTGTGAAAATCTGATGATGTTTTAGGTCATATTTATGCAGAAATATAGAAAATTCTAAAGGGTTCACAAACTTTCGAGTACCACTGTAAGACATAACCACAGTTGACTGAGCATGTGATTAAAAGATCAGATCATTTCAAAAGGACAACCGAGATCATTTTTTTTGTTGTTTAAATTTTATTTTTTTTCCCTCTCCTTTCCTCCCTTCTCTTTCTCTTTGCCTCTCTTTACTACACTCATCCCTGTTCTGCCTGGGCCCCATGGGTGGCTCGGGCGGCCCGGTCCTGTCAGGTTGCCATGTGGGACCGGTGTTGGTCGGTGCTGTGGGGTATTCATGGGTTCTGGGTCCCCGCAGCTCACTCACCCTTTGCGCACACACACGTACCTCTTCCTGGCAATACACAACAGGCCTTATTCTCTTTTAAATGCACTACACATTAGATTGCATACATCATACATCTACCAATAACCAAGAACAACAAATAGACTAGGGCAAGCGAGGCGTGCATGCAGATGCCTCTGCAGGTGTTTCACTGCACGCCTCGCTTCTTTTAATGCTAACACAATTTAGAGGCTTATATCTATGAGTACACAGGGTTGTTGCGACATGCAGGGGGAAAGCTGGGCAGAGACTCACCCTGCGCGCACACTTCTTTTAACCCTTTGATGCAAAACATGGGTCAAAAGTGACCCGTCTGAGATTTTATCTTCTATATCTTTGCAATAAATTAATTCCATCATTCAGTATTCAAGGTATTCCTCAATTAACTTGTTTTTGATCATCATACATCCTTATTTTATTTTTTCCTTTCTTACTTTTTGAATAAAAACCCTTTTTGTATCAATACCCTTCTAATGCACAACATGGGTCAAAAACGACCTGCATTCATTTTCCAGGTTATTTCATGTATGGCTGAGTGTTTCTATGATATACTTTTGAAATAAATTCATTTTGTCATTTACTTTTCCAAATATGCAGTAAATATCTTGTTTTTGTTTTGCACAAATCATTTTTATTTTTCCTTTCTTATGTTATGAACAGGCACAGCTTTTGTAATTCTACATCAAGTTTACACACATGGGTCAGAAACGACCCGCATGCATTTACTACAGCGTTTGGTGGGAACTGTGAATTGTGCTTGTGTCAGACATTTCACAGCTCAGCACAGCGCCCTTTGCCCATCTAATACATGTAAGTAATGTTTTTCAATTGTTCTAACATTACCTTAGAAAAAAATTTATTATGTTTAGGTTACCTTGAGAGTGAGTAGATTACTTGTCAGAAAGTTACAAGTAATTACTATTAGCTATCTAGCTGTTGACATATTCTACTTTAGTTAGCTAATTTTATTGTAGTTGGCTTAGCTAACTACATAGTTAATAAATAACTGGCCCCATTCACTGCTAAAGTAATTACTTGAAAGAAATTATTATTATAGTATTAAGACATTTAATTTTAAATCACACTTGGATGACCCATGTGTAGTAATATAAAAAGTATTTTTGTTCGTAAAGTAGGAAAGAAAAAATTAAATTAATGATTTGTGGTAATTAAAAACAAGATATTTAAAGAATACTTGGAATATTCAATCATAAAATAAATTGATTTCAAAAGATAGAGCAAAGAAAAACTCAGTCAGCATGAAATTACCTGGAAAATGAATGCGGGTCATTTTTGACCCATTAGAAGGGGTGTGCATATGTTTTGCATCAAAGGGTTAATGCAATACATTAGAGAAAGCCCACAATATAGCCATTTACATTCTTACATAGGACAATTATGGTGTGATGGTCTGGAGTCGAGGTGTGGTGGGTCGTGGGGGGGAGGGGGTGCTGGGGGCCATGGGCCGTGGGCTGGTTAACACGCAGGGCCTTCCCTCTGCCGTCTCTTTGTGGTATATCTTGTCCAGGGGCGGGACAACACCATGGTCATACTTGGGTGCCCAGGCAATCTGTTTAATCAGTCAGTTAATCAAATTATTCCTATTCTTATCCCTATTCTTATTTCTCTTATTATTATCCTACATAAAGATAATAATACTCATTTCCTTTGAAACCCTCCTTCTCTGCGATCTACCCTCCATCTCCCCAGTCCAACAGTAAGTCAGTACTACTCCTTATACTCACTCTCACACACACACACACACACACACATGGACATCTCCATATACACATTATTCCTCACTGTTAATTTTGGTTTTTCACTCAATTTCAAATTCGGTGTTGTGTTTGAATTCTGTTTTTTTGTGTAGTTGTATTGTGATTGTTTTGTATGATTGTATTGTATACGAATTTAAAAAAAAAAGGACAACCGAGTGTACACAGTAGAGAACGGTCAAAACAGGAAGTGTTACAATTATACTTAATCTAACCTACATCCAGTGTTTGAGACACCTCTCCTTTCTCAGTATATAATGCATTGACTCTGTCTGTGTGTGTGTGTGCGCCCGCATGTACTTGCATTTATATTGGATGTACAGTATAATACATTCTCTGTGTTTACCTAGGGTTGATGTGGGTGGCATTTGTGTTTTTGAGTGTGTATATAGTGGGACAGATTAATGACAGTGCCAGGAATGACTCTGTGTGTGTGTGTGTGTGTGTGGCCAAGTATAGTGGGTCAGATTAATAGCAGTGCCAGGGCTGAGGGAATATGGGTGGTTCAATGTGTGTGTGTGTGTGTGTGTGTGTGTGAATTGATAGCAGAGGGAGTGTGTGTAATGTTCTGGCACTCCATCACGCCCCCCAGAGGCCAGTGTCACTGCTGCTAATGTGCTTCTTAATTACATTCAGTTTGCAAACAGCCATCAGCGTGTGCATGTACACACACACACACACACACACACACACACACACACACACACACACAGGCAACTTACACTAATATTTTATCAGCAGCTGAGGGCGAGAGGATTGAACTCAGTGTATGTTAATGTTGACTGCACTGTGAAATGGAGAAATATAAATATGAGCACACTGCTGAAGCCTGGGCTCAAACAGCACGTCCTTGCCAAAAATAAGTACTCCCTTAGACTGGCAAAGGTTTTCACTGATTTTTTAAGATTTTTTTGTGAAAATATTTGTGGTAGTCTGGGGATGTTGCTTGCAGCTGAATTCTGGTAAACAGCCTCAAGAGACAAAACCACAGGTTTCGATCAATTTTTTTTTTTTCTGGCATAAGAGACCTACCCTGATACCACAACTTATTCACCAAAAAACACATAGAAATCTCTTTACTTAGTTTAGAATCTTTCACGCTACGATATGAATATCTGAGAGTTTTGACCTTGTTGGGACATTTTGCCGATTCCCTTCAGGAAAATATAAACTAACTTTTGCCATGTGAACATGGAAATAATAAAAATCATCAAACCACAGAGAACATACTGCTGACTCTCAGTATATTACACAATAATTACTGTACATAAATAACTTGAGAATTATGTCCAACATTTATTTCCTTTATTTGTTCATTGGTCCAAATACTTTGCAATACTACAGCTCTGTCCTTTGTCTGAGTTTAGCAGCTCACAAAACCTACAAAATATTGTGCAACCCAAAACACACATGTTTGGTTCACTTCCTGGAGTTGATTTGATTCAGAATCAAATCACTTTCTTTGTCGGTGCAATCGAATTAAACCACCTAGAGTTTGATTTGAACTGAACCGAGACCACCCTACTCAGATGCTCTCGGATTGGTTGTTTTGGCCCACACCTGAGTGTGACTGCTGTGTTCTCACCTCCCTAAAGAACCACACAAAAGAGGAAAATGCACCAGGGTTTGATTCAAACAGTCTAAACACTACATACAACCTTAAAAAGCCAAAAGGTTAAGGTTAGCTTTAGGTGTAACGTAGCGTTAATTAGCTACAATAATAATTATGTCTATGGAAGGTCCTCACAAAGATAGTAAGACAAATATATGTGTGTGTGTGTGTGTGTGTGTGTGTGTGTGTGTGTACTGTAGTGATATTCATCAGTGTAACTGTGGGGCTCATGAGGGATGAAGCTGTTACCATTTGGTACACCGGCCATGAATCTCACACACACACACACACACACACACACAGATTAACTGTAGGTGCTCATTTCTTTGTTTTGCAAAACAAAAGATTTAGATAAAAAACAGCAATTAGGTGATTTGATTTCTACTTGGATTTTCCATCCTTTTCTCACACACACACACACACACACACACACACACACACACACACACACAGAAGCCTTTTTCACATACAAACCTGTTAATGTATGAGGTAAAAACAACACAGGATAGATTAAAAACTTTAATTCCCACTCAGTTTTCCATAAAGGAGAGTAACAGATAGTGTGTATTCACCTGACTGTATTTAGCGGAATGCTACAGAGTGCGAAAGTCCATGAGACGTGTAAAACATGCAAGACTGGATATGACATATAATTCACAAGGCACCAAGTCCATTGTTGTGAAAAGCCCAAGCTGAGACATTAGCTAGTTAGGAACATGTCACCAGTGTTGTAGTCGGACTCGAGGTTTAGTGACTCGAGTCCAGTCTTGAGTTCCCAGTGTTCAAGTCCAAGTCAAGTCCAAGTCATTAAAGAATATTTCGAGTCAAGTCTGAGTTGAGTCCACTATTGAGCCGAGTCGAGTCTGAGAACAAGACTCCAACCACACCATTTAACAGTGGCTGTTTGCTGCCTTTATGTGAAACCGTCTCTGCTACCGTGTTGGACTAACGTTACTGCTTGACCGCCCCATTTTAGTTAATAGGTTACAGATAAAAAACTTGTTCATCACTCAGTAAGCCCCGCTATCAACAGGGCAAATAACATGAGAGATGGTTACCACTAGTTAGTTCATCGGTCAGTAAGCAAGCCCCAATATTAGCAGAGCAATGAACATAGTGTGTCACTTCCTTCTCTGGGTGTTGTCTTGCCAAACGACGACTGAAGTTCGAGGTTGTCCCTGTCGTCTCCTTGATAGTTCTTCTACACATGGAACACATACGTAGCAGTGCATTTTTTCCCACTGCACAAGAAGTCTGTATAATGGCGATAAGATGGCGGCGCGCATATTCACAGCGGCTCTAGGCTCTCCCTTTTTGTGCATTTTTGTGTGTCTTCTGTGTACACATACTTCTGCAGACTGGTGCTACAGTCAACAAGACCTGCTGGACATCGGTTTTCCATGCAAGTTACTGGTCTTGAGTGTTTTTCACTGCACACACAATATACCAGACAAAGTAGCGAGATCTCCGGGCTCTGCATGGATTGTTATTGGGCCTAGCAGATGACGCAGATGGCAGAGGGAAAGAAAACAGAAGTGAGACTGTAGGGCCAGACTCCTGGCTAAACTCAGGAACCAACCTTACAAGCCTCCTCTTCCCAGCATATTACTTACCAATGCCAGATTCATGGTCTACAAAATGGATGAATTGGAACTGCTTCTTGCTGGGAACTGCTACATCCATAACTGCTGGGTCCTGATCAGAACGGAGAGTTGGCTTCACCTGCAAGTCCCTGATGCTACTGTACAGCTAGCAGACCGCACACTCCACCGCTGTGACAGGAATCGGGACTCGGGTAAGAGCAGAGGAGGGAGGATCTGTATTTACGTGCATAATGACTGGTCTAATAACAGCACCATAATAGACAGCCGCTGTTCTCCCAATTTGGAGTACATGTCAGTCAAATGCCATCCTTTCTTTTCTACTGAGAGAACTAACAGTAGTTATTGTGACTGCTGTATATATACCACCTGATGCTAATGCTAGCACAGCTCTCACACTCCTGCTAAATGCCATAAACAAGCAGCAGCATAGCCGTCCCAATGATGCTCATATTATAGCCAGCGATTTCAATCAGGCTGAACTAAAATCAGTACTCCCAGCTTTTTACCAGCACGTGAAGTGCCCGACTAGAGGGAGGAACAGTTTGGACCATGTTTATTCTAACATCAAGCATGCTTACAGAGCTATTCCCATCCCTCACCTAGGCCAGTCAGATCACCTCTCCCTGCTGCTCGCCCCAGCATACACCCCCCTCAGACGGAGATCACCACCAGCCATAAAGATGGCGGTGCACACAGACGCAGCGGCTCTTCGCTCTCCAGTCCGGTGCTTCTTTTGTGTGTTCTTGTTTGTTTGTCTGCTCGTTAATGTGAAGTTTAGTCAGGCGAATCCCATCTACAGTGGTGCTTGAAAGTTTGTGAACCCTTTAAAATTTTCTATATTTCTGCATAAATATGACCTAACACATCATCAGATTTTCACACAAGTCCTAAAAGTAGATAAAGAGAAACCAGTTAAACAAATGAGACAAAAATATTATACTTGGTCATTTATTTATTCAGGAAAATGATCCAATATTACATGTTACATATGCCCACTTTCAAGTTCCTGGGCACACACATTGCAGAGGACCTCACCTGGACCACAAACTCCACAGCGGCAGTGAAAAAGGCACAGCAGCAACTGTACTTCCTGAGGATCCTCAAGAAGAACAACCTCCATGAGCAGCTGCTAGTGACCTGCATTGCTTGATCGAGAGTGTGCTGACATACTGCATTGCTACATGGTACACCAGCAGCTCTGTGGCAGACAAGAAAGCCCTTCAAAGAGTCATTGACTCTGCACAGAAGATCATTGGCTGCCCACTGCTCTCTCTAGAGCAACTCTACACCACCTATTGCCTCAGCAGAGCCATCAACATCCTAAAGGACCCTTCCCACTCTGGACACCAGCTTTTTGAACTGCTGCCCTCTGGTAGATGGTTCAGGTCCATCGCATCATAGACAAATAGACTAAAGAACAGCTTTTACCTGAGTGTCATACATGAACTGAACAAAGCCAGTCACCTACACAGTTGCCAGTGGTACGGACAGAAACAGGACTGAACTGTAACACAAACTGTCTACACCTCTACATGCCTACATCTTACCTAAATAGTATATATTTTTACAACCACATGCACCTTATTCTCTCGATCACATATATTTATTTATTTATATTGCTCCTGCTCAACTGCACTCTGTCAACATGGGCATATTTGCAGTTATCATGCCTAATTGTGCAATACATTCACTTATCACTGTGCAATAATCCACTGACTGATCGTCATAGGTCACACCCTAGATACAGCATGACGTATCTAGATGTAGAATTACATTTATTTTTTTAAAAGCAGTTCTTGTATAGATATGTTTATCTTTTTTATTGACTTATCTATCTATCTAGTATCTTGTACAGATTTGTGTATCTTTTTGCTTGAATGTTTATCTCGTACAGATCTGACTTTTTTTCCCCCTTAATACTAAGTGTTTATATGAATACACTGACTGGATTGCTTGCTTCAATTTCACTGTACTGTATGGTGCAGTGACAAAAAAGGAATCTTGAATCTTGAAAGACTATTACAACCTGGCCCGAGGCTGCGCACTCTCAGTTACAGGACTGTTTTGAACATACTGCATGAGATGTATTCGAACATGAGGACCTGTCAACATACACAGAGTCTGTCCTATCCTACATCAAGTTCTGTATCGAGAATGTTACTTTGGTTAAATGCATACGTGTCTTCCCCAATGAGAAACCCTGGATGACCAGCCATGTCTGCACACTCCTCAGGGCTATGTGAGAATGCTCTTTGTAGACTACAGCTCAGCTTTTAAAGGGATAGTTCGGGATTTTTGACATGAATCTATATGGTATCCCCGTCAGCAGTGTCGTGCATCCACACTGACTTACCCCCGACAGTGTTCTGTGAGCCTAGATATTGTACAGTGTTGGTCAGTGCACAAGTAGTTCCGGCAGGTTTCCTGGGGTCTGCAAAGTAACACGTTTTTCTTCTCAAAACAGCTCGTGTTCGAATGAGTGATTTATTAGCATAACAAAACCCTTGTAGTCCAAAAAGTCACACCTTGTAATTGCTTGGGGCTACTTTCTCTCAATAGTGATCAGTGCGCGCTGTCACTGTTAACAGTTGTGTGCGAGCTAGCCAACAACTTTCATTAGTTGTTCGACAGTGTTTAGCAGCAGCAAATTGCTTTCCTCCTCAGTATACAAGTGCGCTTCCATGGCAGAGAAAAAGAAACTACCACTGCTGCCTATGTAGTGCCCTATTTATACAAATAGGAGTCATTCAGGATTCAGCCATGACACGGAGCAAAAACATGGCTGAATCCTGAATGACTCCTATTTGTATAAATAGGGCACTACATAGGCAGCAGTGGTAGTTTCTTTTTCCCTGCCATGGAAGCGCACTTGTATACTGAGGAGGAAAGCAATTTGCTGCTGCTAAACACTGTCGAACAACTAATGAAAGTTGTTGGCTAGCTCGCACACAACTGTTAACAGTGACAGCGCGCACTGATCGCTATTGAGAGAAAGTAGCCCCAAGCAATTACAAGGTGTGACTTTTTGGACTACAAGGGTTTTGTTATGCTAATAAATCACTCATTCGAACACGAGCTGTTTTGAGAAGAAAAACGTGTTACTTTGCAGACCCCAGGAAACCTGCCGGAACTACTTGTGCACTGACCAACACTGTACAATATCTAGGCTCACAGAACACTGTCGGGGGTAAGTCAGTGTGGATGCACGACACTGCTGACGGGGATACCATATAGATTCATGTCAAAAATCCCGAACTATCCCTTTAACACCATCATCCCAGACATACTAGTTGTCAAGCTGCTGGACTTAGGCATTCCCTCACTCACCTGTTCCTAGATAAAGGACTTTCTGACAAATCACCCTCAGACAGTGAAACTTGGCCTTCACTTTTCCTCCTCCTGCACACTCAGCACTGGCTCTCCCCAGGGCTGCATGTTGAGCCCCCTACTCTATTTTCTTTACACATACGACTGCACCCCTGCCTACCCTGGAAACACCATCATTAAATTTGCTGACGACACCACTGTGGTTGGGCTGATGTCAGGAGGTGATGAGGTGAACTACAGGAACGAGGTCCTGAAGTTGAGAGTGGTGCTCAACAATCTGTTACTGAACACCTCAAAAACTAAAGAAATCATTGTCGACTTCAGGAAGAACAAGGCTGACCTCACCCCCCTCTACATCAACGGCGACTGTGTAGAGAGGGTCAACACCTTCAGGTATCTCGGCACCCTCATCTCTGCGGACCTCTCCTGGTCTGCAAACACCACAGCAGTTATCAAGAAGGCCCAGCAGCGATTACATTTCCTGAGGGTGTCAGGAAGAACAACCTGGATAGTAAGCTGCTGGATACTTTCTACAGATCCTGCATTGAGAGCCTCCTGACGTACTGCATGTCTGTGTGGTATGCCAGCTGCACTGAAGCAGACAGGAAGAGGCTGCAGAGAGTGGTTAAGACAGTGCAGAAAATCATTGGCCACCCTCTCCCCACCTTGGACGACATCTACAACTCTCGCTGCCTCACCAGAGCGAGGAATATTGTTAAGGACAGTTTTCACCCAAGCTATCATTTGTTTGACCTGCTGCCCTCTGGGAGGTGCTACAGGTGCATCAAGTCCAGGACTAACAGACTCAAGAACAGTTTTATCCCTAGAGCCATAACCCTGCTGAATGCAAACATGCACTAACCTCACTCCTTGTTGACTGTTCCATATTATTTATTATCTCTTATTAATTTATCAACCTCAATAGTGCAATAATAGCAAATGCAGTATGCACTTTGTTGGATTTTTTTGTCTGTTTTATTCCTGTGTGGTCTTGTTCTATTTTTATGTGGTCTTGCACTTTAAGGTTAACTTTTAATTCCGTTGTACTTGGTACAATGACGATAAATTCTGATTCTGATAAGTAAAGCGGACAATCCTGGAGCATTCTCTCCAGGCATTTTAGCTCATTAACGTTAGTTTGTTCCTGAACATGACATATGAACAGGTGAATGTGCATTATCTTGCATGAAATTAATAAAAATGAATGTAGATATAAATATTTCATGCAAAATTATTATGGCATGTTACAAAAAATAAATTAAAAAATCCTCCAATTTAAGGGGTGGCATGGTGGTGTAGTGGTTAGCGCTGTCGCCTCACAGCAAGAAGGTCCTGGGTTCGAGCCCCGGGGCCGGCGAGGGCCTTTCTGTGTGGAGTTTGCATGTTCTCCCCGTGTCCGCGTGGGTTTCCTCCGGGTGCTCCGGTTTCCCCCACAGTCCAAAGACATGCAGGTTAGGTTAACTGGTGACTCTAAATTGACCGTAGGTGTGAATGGTTGTCTGTGTCTATGTGTCGGCCCTGTGATGGCCTGGCGACTTGTCCAGGGTGTACCCCGCCTTTCGCCCGTAGTCAGCTGGGATAGGCTCCAGCTTGCCTGCGACCCTGTAGAAGGATAAAGCGGCTAGAGATAATGAATGAAATCCTCCAATTTATGAGTCCGGATGCAGTTAATGCACGAGTCTGAGTCCAAATCATCAGTGCTCAAGTCCAAGTCAAGTCACGAGTCCTTAAAATTAGGGCATGAGTCAGACTCGAGCACTACAAGCCTGCATGGCACTACTTGAGCTGCATCCCGTCTCTGTTGAGAGAGTTCTCTTCCTGTTTTTGAACATTTGTTTTGTTCAAGCAAAGGCTATTCATAACATTTTTGCTTATATCTGCAGATGTTTTTTTTGCTTGGTGTTTTGAGTTTGCTGCCAGCAAACACTGAGGCATTTACATTGAGGCAGTACGAGTAGTTCCGTCACAATATCATTACATCACTGTCAGGGGTGTAGTGGTAAAAAAAGAGGTGGGTAAACTATAAATTTTGGGATCGGGGGACCACGACGTTGTAAGGGCCAATTCATAGTCGACGCAAGCATGACGCAAGGATGCTACGATGCGTATTGTATGAAACAACTTTTCTGACACATAGGAGTGTGTGTGTGTGCATGACAGTGCATGTGTGTGTGTGTGTGTATATGACAGAGTGTTTGTGAATGTGCATGTACTTGTGTGTGTGAGTGCATGTATGTATGTGTGTGTGTGACAAGGGTTCCCTGAGGTCTCTACTCTATATCATTCATAAAACAAGATACACAATAAGTATGTTTGAGGTTTATTAAATCTTAATAAAGAGAAAAATAATGTCAGTGTGAAAGAATGGCAAATTACACATACCAACAGTAGGCCATATGAAATCCATAAGCTGACAGATATATCACAGCAGTAGACCTTGCACTAGAAGAATGTTAACTTTTGTATGTGTGTGTATGAAAGTGTTTGTGTGTGTGTGTGAGTGTGAATGTGCATGTGTGTTTACTTGTGTGCATGTGTGAGTGAGTCCAAGCATGTGTGTGTGTGTGTGTGTGTGTGTGTGTGTGTGTGTGTGTGACACCAAGTAGAGTGGTGTTTATGAAATCTAAATAATCAATAAAGAGAGAAAAATAAAGACTGTGTGTAAGAATGGCAAATTACACATACTTTCAGTCCAGATGTGTGGATGGCATCTGATGCTTTCTGATACTGTTTCAGTTTCCTCTGCCTCCATTTCGTCTGTCTCTGCATCTTCTCTGTCTGATTCTCCTCCCTCATTTTCTCTTCCTTCTGTTCCGTCTATCTGTTTTTCTTCCCTCATTTTCTCCTCTGGGGCGGCACGGTGGTGTAGTGGTTAGCGCTGTCGCCTCACAGCAAGAAGGTCCTGGGTTCGAGCCCCGGGGCCGGCGAGGGCCTTTCTGTGTGGAGTTTGCATGTTCTCCCCGTGTCCACGTGGGTTTCCTCCAGGTGCTCCGGTTTCCCTCACAGTCCAAAGACATGCAGGTTAGGTTAACTGGTGACTCTAAAATTGACTGTGAGTGTGAATGGTTGTCTGTGTCTATGTGTCAGCCCTGTGATGACCTGGCGACTTGTCCAGGGTGTACCCCGCCTTTCGCCCATAGTCAGCTGGGATAGGCTCCAGCTTGCCTGCGACCCTGTAGAAGGATAAAGCGGCTAGAGATAATGAGATGAGATGAGATTTTCTCCTCTCTCTGTTTCTTCTGTTTCTCCCTCAGTTTCCTCTATCAAAGTTTCTCTTAAAGGCCTATCTGATTCTCCATCCATTTGCCTTCTCTCTTTTCCTCCCTTTTCTCCTCTTGTAGTTGATCCTGTTTCATCCTCTCTTTGCCCTATTTTCCTCCTCTCCTCACTCTCTCCTCCTTCTGTCTCTCCTCCTGCTGTTTCTCCTGGCCCCGCAACACTGTCTGTCTCTCCACCACTATCTGTAAAATTAAATTAAAACGGCTAAGTACACCAATCATGTGGACAAGTATTTCTGCCCAATCTGAATGCTATAGCCTTCTTTAAAAAATAAACACACACACCCACACACCGAGAAGGGCGGGGAGGAGTGACTTGCCTAACGTTACTTTAGGCTAAGTTCTCTATATTATGTCCGTGACATGAAGCTAGCATGCTGTCATCATGACTTTGAGATTAACATGAAATGACAACTATTTGTCTTACAATGCGCTACAAATACTGAATTTATGTTGATATAATAATTACCAAAAACTTTAGACTGCACTAACAACGTCATTTGTCTGCCAGAAAGGTAGGCTAATTTGATGGCACAAGTTAACAACCTAACGTTAGTTAGTGGCATGGTTCACAAACCAAAACGATGGGGAGTTTATCCTAAAAACGTGAAGTTTAGGATTCTTTTTGGACTCACTGTGTCGAGACGTTTTGCTGGTATCAGCTGGAAGGG